>NC_134409.1:8815659-8843159 GCF_038048845.1 Mixophyes fleayi
AGCTAATGAATTTCACTTAATTATTCATGAGATAGTCTAGTTATTTCCTGCTGATTGGTCTTTGCTGAAAGTATTTACAGAAAACCTGTGACATTTACTTATTAGAAGGAAACAACAAATTATCAGGGTGTATTTCTGTAAACCAAGCAACAGACATGATTTAGGCAATCCTGGCTGAATAAACAAGAGGGCTGACGGATCCACGGCTCCAGGCCAAGCTCACAAAATAGGCCCACTGGTGCAAGCAATAAATAAATAAATGTGGAAAAAAAGTTTATTGGTATTAACCCTCTATGTACCCAGATGGATGTTTAGCTTGGTCACTCACCTGGGTGTCCACACTGGAAAAATACAGTTGTTTGGTGGTCTGGTTAAATTTCCACATATCATGAATCCCCATTGGTGGGGTTAACCAATTACTGCACACACCAGGGGCAGTTTTAGGTCTGGATGGGGCAGGGCCAGTTTTAGGTCTGGATGGAGTAGGGTCAGTTTTAGGCCTGGATGGAGCAGGGTCAGTTTTAGGTCTGGATGGAGCAGGGTCAGTTTTAGGTCTGGATGGAGCAGGGCCAGTTTTAGGTTCAGGTGGAGCAGGGCCAGTTTTAGGTTCAGATGGAGAAAGGCCAGTTTTAGGTCTGGGTGGTGCAGGGCCAGTTTTAGGTCTGGATAGAGCAGGGCCAATTTTAAATCCGGATGGAGCAGGGGCAGTTTTAGGTCCGGATGGAGCAGCGCTAGTTTTAGGTCTGGATGGAGCAGGACCAGTTTTAGGTTCAGGTGGAGCAGGGCCAGTTTTAGGTTCAGATGGAGCAGGGCCAGTTTTAGGTCTGGATGGAGCAGGGCCAGTTTTAGGTCTGAATAGAGCAGGGACAGTTTTAGGTCCGGATAGAGCAGGGCCAGTTTTAGGTCCAGATGGAGCAGGGTCAGTTTTAGGTCCTGATGGAGTAGGGCCAGTTTTTTGGTCCAGATGGAGCAGGGCCAGTTTTTGGTCTGGATGGAGCAGGGCCGGTTTTAGGTCCGGATGGAGCAGGGACAGTTTTAGGTTCAGGTGAAGCAGGGACAGTTTTAGGTTCAGATGGAGCAAGGCCAGTTTTAGGTCTGAATAGAGCAGGGCCAGTTTTAGGTCTGGATAGAGCAGGGCCAGTTTTAGATCCGGATGGAGCAGGGTCAGTTTTAGGTCCTGATGGAGCAGGGCCAGTTTTTTGGTCTAGATGGAGCAGGGCCAGGTTTAGGTCTGCATGGAGCATGGACAGTCTGAGTTCTGCATGGAGCAGGGCCGCTGCTCCGCTGTCAAAGAAGCGTCCACGGCGGTGCTGTATACAATACAGCACCGCCGTGGACGCTTCTTTGACAGCGCCGCAGCTGCTGTATAGTACAGTGCCGCTATGTGGGGCACTTTGTTAGCGGAGGGGGGGGGGTTTCTGGGTCTCGTGCGCCCCTGCTCCTATTAACTCATTTGTAAACCACTCAATATCCTCTTATTTTACCTGTGTTTTGCCAAAAGAATAAAGCAACAGTTACACTCGCTCATCCGTCTGTCTGTGACCAAAAAACAGGCCCCTCCCACTGTGACCTCACCCGGTTGGACAATGTATATGGACAGCAGAACATTGGTAGTCTGAGATGATCAAAAACCTCTGATACCACCTCCTGTATGTTGACATGAATCTTTTATATAGCATTTTGCAAATGTCATACCTCTCACGTGTCCTGAGAATTCCTATCCCAGCAGTCAGGACATTGATTGATACTCACTACAATACACAATACACATTTGCCATGTACCTATTAAATTTAATCACTGTCACAGACAATGGTAACTGTGCAGGTTCCTCCGAACAAGACCAGGGAGGGGACGTAAGATTTCCTTGTGCAGGAAATGCGATTACATCATGTACGAGATCAGGGTAAAGAGACACATAGGTCAGGCAGATTTTCTAGATGCTGGAATTTAATACCCTGGAGTATTGTGGATACATAACTGTGCAAAAAAAGATTTTGTTGTCCTTAGAAACCAAAACAACGTATATTTTTATCTTCTGAATCGTTTTAGAAAAATTACAATTAGATTGGCTGCTATGGATATAACACAATTTTTAGCACATTTCCTTTTCAGTATTTTGTCCCCCATTGACCTTCAAGGTGTTTCTCCTTTGTGGGGCGCTCTATACACTCTGGGCTTGATTAAGGAAGGTAAAGGAAAAAAAAGGAGTAACTTTGCACCTTGGCAAAACCATGTTGCATTGGAGGGGAGCTAAATTTAATATGTAAGGACAGATTTATAGTTGGGGGTAGGGCAAGTCCTAGATCAACTTTAAATTTCAGTTTAAAAATAAAGCTGTCAAGTATTTGTGTGCTAGATGAATACACAGACAGTATTTATCCTATGTGCAAAATAATAAACTAATATGCAGCCCTTGCATTTTAACATGGTTTTGTCCACGAGAAATTTTTTAACCTTTATAGAGATCTGCTGCCTTGTTTTTGCAGATACATACGGAAATATTGCAAAATAATATCACCTAAAACTGTGCACTTCAGTTTACAACACAAACTCAACATCCAGCGCAAAACAGTTTGCAACGATGTACCTAGATGGTCTGTCGTGTGCACATCAATGTACAAGTCTACTCTCCACTTACGTGAGGTGCCGCCATGAGTTAGACGTGAGTCTAGTTGTGCGGACTGATTAAAATTCTGAAGAGCTCTCTGTGGAAACGTGTAAAATCACAACGAAGACCAGCCTGCTGCCACTTTGGTACCACGGCTTTTATGAAAAAAAACGTAATTTCTCTCCTAAAATAGTCTCATTTATTGTTTAAGTTAATTGCGAGAGTGGGGGAGGGGGGCATCAGGACTGTCATTCTTACAAGTGGCACTTTGTGTGTTTGAAGCTTTGTTTTACATTGGCCAAAGTGAAATGCGCTTCTCAGACAAAGCGCAACCGGAAGGCACGAAACGCACGCCATGAAAACTAGAGGACGCAGCTCTATCTCTGTCAGGTAGGAACTGGTGCAACAATCCAGTCATTTTACAGAGTGGGAAACTTACACACAGCAAGTGCAATCTCACTCCACAAAATGAAATCTAAATTTTGCAACTGGTCTGCAAAACTAGTGCACCGGTGTGCCAACTTTGCCAGGACCACCCCCACTCTGCACAACTACACACATAGGCTGCTGTTAACTTCTGCTGCTTTGCAAATGTCTCTTTCCTGCTGGGTAAACCCAGTCATTGCTGCAGAAATCTAGGCACACCTGTGCAAATTGAGACTATTGTGCTGTGTCTCAGCTGTTGCAGACTTCAAAATATATACGTACATACATGCACATATGCACACACATACTAACATACCTGCACATGTAGCTAACTAATAGAAAGCCATGGTTGATACTTTACTTCCTAAACATCTGATCAGCTCTTTGGGTGTTGTGGAACTACAAGTTCAATATAGTCCTGCCCAAGTTAGGGAGGGGGGAGGGGTCTCCCAGGTCTATCACTGACAGGAGCAACAGCATCAGTACGGCAGGTGGGAAGCGCAAGATGCATTAAAGTTCATTGAAATGATTAAACACTCCCCCCGTTGCCCATTACCAACAAATGAGGATATATACACCGATCAGTCACAACATTAAAAGCACTAAAAAATTAAGTGAATAACATTGATTATCTTGTCACAATGACACCTGTCAAGGGGTGGGATATATTAGGCAGCAAGTGAACCGTCGGCTCTTGAAGTTGATGTGTTGGAAGCAGGAAAAATGGTGACAGAGTAAAGGACGCCCTTGGCTTATTGATGCACATGCGGAGCAAAGGCTGGCCCGTCTGCTCCAATCCCATAGAAGAGCTACTGTAGCACAAATTGCTGAAAAAGTTCCTGCTGCCTATGATACAAAGGTGTCAGAACACACAGAGCATCGCAGCTTGCTGTGTATGGGGCTGCGTAGCCACAGACCGGTCAGAGTGCCCATGTTGACCAATGTCCAATGCCGAAAATGCCTACACTGGACCATGGAGCAATGGAAGAAAGTGGCCTGTTGTGATGAATCACATTTCCCCTTACATCATGTAGATGGCTGGCTGCACGTGCATCATTTAATTACCTGGAGGAGAGATGGCACCAGGATGCACTATGGGAAGAAGACAAGCCGACGGAGGTTGTGTGATGCTCCGGGCAACGTTCTGCTTGGAAACCTTGGGTCCTGGCATTCATGTGGATGTTACTTTGACACGTACCACCTACCTAAACATTTTTGCAGACCAAGTACACCCCTTTATGGCAGAGGTATTCCCTGATGGCAGTGGCCTCTATCAGTAGGATAATGTGTCCTGCCACACTGATAAAATTGTTCAAGAATGGTTTGAGGAACACGACAAAGAGCTCAAGATGTTGACTTGGCCTCCAAATTCCCCAGATCTCAATTCGATAGAGCATCTGTGGAAAACAAGTCCGAGCCACGGAGGCCCCATCTCACAACTTACAGGACTTCAAGGATCTGCTGCTAACGTCTTGGTGCCAGATACCACAGGACATCTTCAGAGGTCTTGTGGAGTCCATGCCTCAATGGATCACAGCTGTTTAGCAAGCACGAGGGGGACTTTAGACAAGTGGTTTTAATGTTGTGGCTGATCAGTATACATATCCATATGTGGAAAAAAGAGTGCTATAAATTTAGGGATTTCTCTTAATTTAATTATTTTTACCAACGTTTCGAGATCTTGACCCTTACATTGGCCTTTTATTAAATCTTTCCCTTTTTGGCTCTCTATACGACATTCCTACAGCATTGTGGTCTGGTAATCTTGAACTGCGTTTAGCTACTTACTGAACACAGCTAAACGCTATAGGAAACGCAGTTTATTTATTTTTTATCTCCAGTAGCTCTATCGATATTAGGGTTCAGACAAGCACAATCTCACAGTGTAAAGTCAGTGTTATCCCGGTGATTCCATAATTCTACTGTTCACTGGAGTGGCCTTGTAAAACGCAGGTCAGACCTAAATTCTGGAAAAATAGCGCATTCCCTATGGGAAACCAAAGGAGACAATTCTTTGAAAGTTCGGCTGCACAGGCCCTCAGGATGGCACAGAGGATGGTACTGTGTATGGATGGCACTGTGTATGCAGGCGTTGGGTGATTACAGAGAGGGTACTACTACAGTTTGTGTAGCTCGTCTTGCGTGAAATTACTCTGTGCATGATCAGAAAATTGGCACAACGCTCTTATGCAGACATGAGCTTATCTGCCATTACGCCTGCCTGCCCCCCGGGTGGTCTAACGTTGGCTGAGTAGCATAGGCAAACCGAGGGGGTATTTTCTAGTGCCTGGAAACCCCCCTCCAAGCCTGGGGCACTGTATAATTGAGGTGGATGGACCCTGCTCCCGCTTCACACTGCTCTGCTTGAAAAGGGAGAGCTGCATGCACCTAACAGCAGTGCACGCAGCGTTGCCCATGTATATTATGGGGATAGGAAAAGTTGGAGAGCAGCCAAGCACCGTCTAAAATTATAGCCACACCCCCATGCATGCTGGTCACGCCCACTGGCAGCGTGGTGTGGAAACCCCCCCTCTACAAATACTGCATTTGCCCCTGAGTAGAGTAACGGAACGTTTACACAAATGTGGCTTATGCAGATCTGCCAAAACTCGGTTACGCACCAGTTAGGAGGGCTATCTTTTACACCTCCCTGATGATGATTACTTATCGTATAGCGGGCACATAAGCAGATGATAATGAACTGGATGCATCTCTGTACAGCTCTGTATATGGATGAAAATGCACCAGTTTCCTGTGCCCTTTTTGCTCCCATTTTGCACCCAACTCTGCATCAGCCGATTAAAGCGCAATTTCCGCATTATTTACTAATAGCACATCTGGTAAAGCCTCCGGACGTCTGGAACTCTCTCCCAAAAAATTGTCACCCGCAACGCAAAGAAAACTTCTCATTAATTGCATACACTGAAACGGGGCTAATTCTCCATCTTTTAGTATTTCCGGTGAGTCCAGTCCGCAAACACAGCAACTGCAATTCACAAAACACTTCACCCCTTTCCATAAAAAAAACACACAACCTTCTCAACCAAAACACTCTTTAATCCGGCAATCAATGTATTTTGCTGAGTGTTTTACTTGCGCTTTCTCTCCTTCACTTTTTCTTTTTACAGTTCAGTAAATATTTGCCTAAGCGGCACTTGCCAAACAAAAGAATTTCCGTAGCCGCTAAGTCCTCTGACAGATATCCGTATGGTGTTTCACATACGAGCCATTGATAAACAAATTAAAATTCAGTCCCTCTGCAGAGCTCATCTGGTCCATTTCATTGTGCAGAGAGTGTTTGTAAAGGGCTGAGAGTCTGTCATTCTCCCCTAACCTTGTCTTTGTTACAGGGATACAAAAGCCTGCACGCTCGAGGCCTTACGATCCTGATTAGTGAGTGACAAAGTGTAGAAGCAAGACTACTCAGTCCTTCATAATAAATCTATCACACTGTAATAGAATGCCATCAATCCTGTTTCATCCCGAGGGTCGCTGTGCTGGGATGGCAAGTGTGTTCCTTTGGGATTGTGCAACTGTTATTATTCAATTAGAGTCTTTTCTTCCTAGTTAAAGACCATGATATCATTATCACTTAATGAATACATATAATTGGATCTGGATTCTATGTTTGGCTGATGAATACCACTCACTATTCATTCAGCCTCAGCTCATCCCCTGACCATTTATTACAGGCTTTTGGCTGAAAACCATCAGGACGACGGGAATTTGAAATTAGCCGAGATGGGCTTTTTTTTTTATGTGGCGAGACTGCGGGACAACATACAATGTCCGTTTTTTAAATCAAACCGGACAGCGGAATATTCTGAGACCTTGTCTATCGCTCAACATTGCAGAACTAGACAGTGGGGTTAGTCAAATAACAAAACAGTAAGGGTAGCGAAAGATAGATAGATAGATAGATAGATAGATAGATAGATAGATAGATAGATAGATAGATAGATAAATAACTATGAGATAGATAGATAGATAGATAACTATGAGATAGATAGATATGAGATAGATAGATAGAAGATAGATAGATAGATAGATAGATAGATAGATAGATAGATAGATAGATAGATAGATAGATAGGAGATAGATAGATAGATAGATAGATAGATAGATAGATAGATAGATAGATAACTATGAGATAGATAGATAGATAACTATGAGATAGATAGATAGATAGATAGATAGGAGATAGATAGATAGATAGATAGATAGATAGATAGATAGATAGATAACTATGAGATAGATAGATAGATAGATAGATAGATAGATAGATAGATAGATAGATAGAAGATAGATAGATAGATAGATAAATAACTATGAGATAGATAGATAGATACCTATGAGATAGATAGATAGATAGATAGATAGATAGATAGATAGATAGATAGGAGATAGATAGATAGATAGATAGATAGATAGATAGATAGATAGAAGATATATAGATAGATAGAAAGATAGATAGATAGATAGATAGATAGATAGATAGATAGATAGATAGATAGATGATAAATAGATAGATAGATAAATAACTATGAGATAGATAGATAGATAGATAGATAGATAGATAGATAGATAGATAGATAGGAGATAGATAGATAGCTAAATAACTATGGGATAGATAGATAGATAGATAGATAGATAGATAGATAGATAGATAACGATGAGATAGATAGATAGATAAATTAATAACTATGAGATAGATAGATAGATAGATAGATAGATAGATAGATATGAGATAGATAGATAAATAAGTATGGGATAGATAGATAGATAGATAGATAGATAGATAGATAGATAGATAGATAGATAGATAGATGATAAATAGATATGTTATTTATAGATAGATAGATGGATATGAGATAGATAAATAGATAGATAGATAGATAGATAGATAGATAGATAGATAGATAGATTACTTTGAGTTAGATAAATAAATAGATAGATAGATAGAGAGATATGAGATAGAAAGATAGATAAATAAATAAATTAATAGATATAAGATAGAGAGATAGATAGATAGATAGATAGATAGATAGATAGATAGATATGAGATAAATAGATAGATTGATAGATAGATAAATAGATATAAAATAAATAGATAGCTAGATAGATTGATAGATATATATATATATATATATATATATATATATATGAGATAGATAGATAGATAGATAGATAGATATGAGATAGATAGATAGATAAATAAGTATGGGATAGATAGATAGATAGATAGATAGATAGATAGATAGATAGATAGATAGATGATAAACAGATATGTTATTTATAGATAGATAGATGGATATGAGATAGATATATAGATAGATAGATAACTTTGAGTTAGATAAATAGATAGATAGATAGATAGATAGATAGAGAGATAGAGAGATATGAGATAGAAAGATAGATAAATAAATAAATGAATAGATATAAGATAGATAGATAGATAGATAGATAGATAGATAGATAGATAGATAGAAAGATAGATATGAGCTAGATAGAGAGATATGAGATAGAAAGATAGATAGATAAATACATAAATTAATAGATATAAGATGGAGAGATAGATATGAGATAGATAGATAGATAGATAGATAGATAGATAGATAGATAGATAGATAAATAGATATGAGATAAATAGATAGCTTGATAGATTGATATATATATATGAGATAGACAGATAGATAGATAGATAGATAGATAGATAGATAGATAGATAGATAGATAGATAGATAGATGAATAGATATGAGATGGAGATAGATAGATAGATAGATAGATAGATAGATAGATAGATAGATAGATAGATAGATAGATAGATATGAGATAAATAGATAGATAGATAGATAAATAGATATGAGATAAATAGATAGCTTGATAGATTGATATATATATATATGAGATAGATAGATAGATAGATAGATAGATAGATAGATAGATGAATAGATATGAGATGGAGAGATAAATAGATAGATAGATAGATAGATATGAGATAGATAGATAGATAGATAGATAGATAGATAGATAGATAGATAGACAAACATGAGAGTGATAGATTGACTGACAATGTTTGATGCAGATAAGATATATAATATCACATCATTTCTATAGCAGTAATATAATATAGTATCACATTTATTTCCTTGTAATTAAATGAAAAGTACTCTAATGTCTGACAGATGCTTTGATAGATCCATTCAATCTTTCAGCAATCTTCAGGATAATTTGGCCACTTGGGCACTGATCAATTGCAATATAATGATGATACATCATTATAACCAGCTCAGTGATCAATATGTAAAGCTCCCATAGTTTTGAAGTGAAAAACAGGAACAAACACTTGACCTATAGGTTCTCGTAACCTATGCCGACTTTTCCTATTAATTTGGGCTGACCAGGAATTTCAACTATGGTCAAATAAGTTTTGTGAACATAACAGTGACTGTCATTGGACAACTGGGACACATTGGGAGCCCTATCAATATGGCAATATTGACAATAAGGTAGGCTATATAGATTTTATTTGGTTTGTGTGTTATACTGAACATTTCTGGAAGACTATCGTATACCAGAGCACTAAGGGAAACTGAAATAAAAAGTATAAAAAATATGTAAAGTTAAAGGACCTCCCCTAAAGAGCTTGCAATTCAACTTATGTAGTAATATTAAACTTTGGGGAAATAAAGTTTCGATGTTACCATCTGTCAGAAAAAGATATGGAAAAGTTTAATTGATTAAACTTGATGTCAATAATAATTAGACCACCCTCCCCTTCTTAACACCACAATTATCAGCGCAAAAACATCACACCAATACTCCTGGGATTATATAGGTCTGTGAACCCCTAATTTAATATCACTGAATTCCCGTAAATGTCACTACTCAGATTTGGACAAATTAAGATCAATAAATCGGTTGAAAAAAATGTTAACTGTCAATATTATTTTTTTGCATAATCAAAGTAAGAAATATGTTCAAGGATTGGAAACCCTGCTTCCTTGAAAAATTAAAACCCCAACGTGATATTTATTTATCCGGATTGTGCACGCCGCTCCTAATTTCATTAACTGATCATTTACAATATTTTGACAATTACATTTGCCAAATGAAAAGCCCGGTCACTGGGATCTATTTATGGCGGCTAATGAAATCAGTCCATCTCCAGTGAACGACGTTGCCTACAAGAAAGGAGAAGTATCCCACCCACTCACATTGTTGGAAGTAAATGTACCTTGCCTCCTTTGGATGGGAGCTGAAGAGGCCAGCTCATTAATCCTGGTTAGTAGATGCTTCTGGCCATGTTGAGTAGATTGATCCAGATGCTACCATAAGAGGCTGTCCGCTCAGTTAGGGAATCGCAGAGAATCACCTCCAGCCTTCCATACATCACTTCAAATTAAATTTACATTAAGTCCTACTCCATCACGGCTGAGAGAAACTGACAACTTTGGAAAATGCAGATGATAATCTATTAAATCCTATTATATACATGTCTTCTAATTTTACTTAAACTCATGCATACCAAAGTGAGCGCAAGCGTAAAAAATTAAAGAGCCTTTTACTGGAACAAAAGACTTTCTGAACTGTTGACTTTGCAAGACACACTCTGTCAAGATAAGCAGCCCTTTTCTTTCCCCCCTAATATTTAAAGTTGGAATAATTTCAGCCAGCAATCTGGTGAAACCGTTTGTTAGACGTTCTATAAAATCGTAAATTGCAGATTTTCTTTTCTTTACTGTATAATTTTTATGTGCGGACTGTGCGGTAAATTGCGTTTGTGTTGCTAACTTTAGCTTACGCCGGGAGTGAACCTCTCCCCTATTCTTATAGGAAGCAACCATTTTATGGGCGGGGCTATATCAATTCACAGAACTCATGACATCACTCAGGCGTAAGACATTTATGTCTTGGCCTCCACTGTGTCTAGGTGACTATTACACTATTACACTTTAATTAGATAGTGGAAAGCCGAGTATCAATGACATTTTTACACATTTTTACACATTGATATAATACTTTCCATTCCTTGACATCATTTAGATTTGACATGTGAAACTGTATTTAATGTTTTAATTAGCAAAATGCAGAATTTCATTTGTACTGTTTTTTTCTCAGTACAATTCCAGATTTACTGTGGACAAAGAGGTGTGGCCTATCTCATTGTGGGCATGGCCATGGCCGATGGGGGTGTGGCTGAGTTTATTAGGGGAATGCTCTAAAGTGACCTGATCATTAAATAATTCATGTTGGGAAGTATACTATCTAGAGCTATTCAGAACTAATGGAACTGAATTGAGGGAGTGGGTTATCAAAGAGCTGGTTTAAAACACCCACATTTTTGGCATGTGAGAATGCTGTTTGAAGAATGCACACTTTCATTATATAGTCCTCCAGGGGGCGATAGAGAGGAGCGATGAGCGACAGAGGAACCTTGTTGGGCTACTTAAGGGCAGCCCTGAGATAGGTGAGAGATTGTGCATCCGTTCTCCTAATTGGAGCAACAGCAAGACTCGTTATTTCATTGCATTGCGGGGGGGAGAAAGATGTGCAGAGTTGAGCGATCCTACAGACGAGTACTATTTCACCAGTTGTATCTTTCGTCAATGTAGCCTTAGAATTAATTAATATATAAGTGGCAGTGTGAAAAATGTGAGTGGAATGTAAATGAAAGGAGTTTAATAGTCTTACAATGAAGGCAGTAGTAAATGTGGCGGTATGACATACCCCGTACACCCCCCACCTGCATTACCGTGTATTTATATATATATGTATATATATATGCGTATATCTCCACCACTGTGTATATATATATATATATATATTAATGTATATATACATACCACATTTTTACATAGGCCCAAATTTCTGAAAAGGTAACATAGACTGGAGGCTATGGAGAAAGAAATGCAATGACTGCCCTTGTTTCATCATTAGCCCATTTATTTTCCTCTGCCAGCATAAGAAATCTGTGATCATTGTATTATCTTGTAGAATACATTATTTCTATAATACAGGTGAGAAATGGGGGTGGGGTTGAGCTCTGCATCTTGGTAAATTCTTTTTGGGTAAAAGGCAGGAAAAAGTAGTGTAAAAGCAGGTAAATGTAAGAAGGGCTGTTAGTATCTGTCCGGGGGTGGCGCGATTGGTGGCGTGGTCAATGGCCAAAGGGGGGCGTAGCCAATGGGGAAAAGTGCCAAGAGAGGGAAGCCATCTTCTAGCCGGGACCCGGGAGGGAGGAGGTGGCCCTGGGTCCCCGGCAAGTGCAAAGGCAAAAGTGACAAGAACCCCTGTAAGCAAACCTGCTAGCCCAGTGAGGACAGTTATGACCCCTGTACGGGGGATGGAGCCCAGGGAACAGCCCCAAATTATGAGGGGTGGTAAGTAAGGGGGTAAGAGCCTCCAATTATACAAGAAATCCCTATAGTGAAGAATAGGGCTGCAGAGGGGATCCCCACCGTCAGGGGTACCCTGAAGTGGCAGCTGTGCAGAACGAGAGAGAGCATGAAGAGGTGCAGCACTGGTATGACAGTGGACAAGAGGGGGAGAGTCCCCCACTGTAAAGGTCAGCAGAAAGTTAGAGCCTATGGAGGAGAAGCTACTGAAAAAGTGCCTGCGAGAGAGAGGCCTGGATGGATGGCAGCCAGACAACCTGGGTAGGGGTGAGTGAGTGGCAGCACCCGGGGAGAGAGTTCATGGCCAGATGCCCTGTTAGACTGATTCATGTGTCCTACGCAGGAGGGACAGTGCCCTGTGTACAGTTGGACCCTGCAGTCAGGGGGGTACTGTGAGTCAGCGGGTGACTATGAGTATGTGACGGAGAAATCCATGACCACTGGGATGTAAGACAAGTATAAAATATTCTGAAAGTGGTCCCACAAATAGTTGAATGCAGCTTTAGCAGAGAGATGAGGGGAGGTCCCTGGATAATGGGGAATTACCAGTAGGAGCCCCCTCGGAAAGAGCCCCCATATTTGAGGGGGGGTCACTACATGAAGGCAGTGTGGCTACAAGTTGAGAAGGAGGGTCCACGACGTAGGGGATGGTGCGTACGAGCGTAGTGCGAGAACCTCTGGACCACGCCTACCATCTGTCTGTGTATATGATTGGCTCTGCTGATGCTGTGCAATGACTGTTCCTACAACATTGGATGTGTGAACTGTCAGAAATATTTTACTGCTGCAAAGTGTGCGCTGGAGGAATTATAGTGGTCACATGACCTTTACCTGCAACCGTTATGCTCTTTTGTGCTGGAGGAGAAGAGGAGTTCAATAAAGTTTTACTCTGTTTTGAACTGAGATGTCCCGGAGCCCAATATGTCACTGCCCTGCACCACTGCGCTAGAGTCTGCCCGCATGGGACTGTGTGTTGGGGGGGTCCTCTGGTATTGGTTGCCTGTACCCACCAGCTAGCCGGGGCAGAACGTACTGACTGTAATTTGCAATATGGCCTACAGAGCGACTCTTCACACATCTACCTACAGAACTGCATTAGGAAATGAGGGGAGCATAATAGTATAAATAATTGAAAAACGTAAACTCTAGATTTGCAAAAATGGGGGTTTAATGGCTCTAGTATGCTGGAGATTTCAGCCGACAAATATCAAGTGAGATTGAAAGCATAGAAGTCTGAGCTCTCACTTCCCACGCCAGACCTTACTGACCTGGTTGACAACTTGGGGTACAGGTTTCTACTTTGTTTCCACAATTATGCATGAACAATGAATGAATGATCATGTGTGCCAGTAACCAGATTTTTAACTGAGGGATATGATTTTATTTAAAGAATGATTTGGGTATTGTGAAGTACTTTTATATTGATTAGAACCTTCCCTATACCTGTTTTTGAACAATGCTATACGAGTAGGACATCCAGAAGTGCTGTTAGTTAGACTACACTAACCACTCACAAAACCACGGTCGCGTTCCATCTCTATCATTATTTACCTTTAGTAGGTAGCAGGCGAAGGCAACTGACATGTACTGTTAAGAATATTAGAAGAACTTTATTATAGCTTTACGGCTTCAAAAGATTGTGTGTTGACTTTATCTTGTTTATATACAATTAGTACGTGTACATTGTTTTTGTCAAAGGCAAGATATGTATTCGCAACAGCAAGATTGTTAACAGATAACAGCTGATACTGAGGTGATTAGTCCACCTAAACGTTTTAATAAAGAGGGTTTGAAGGGTCTGAATAAATCTTGTGAAATAATATACTGAAAAGTTGGCAAGCCTATGGGGCCCCTATGCTCATGGGGCCCCTGGCCAACTGCCCAGTGTGTCAATGCATTAAGATGGCTTTGGAACACGTCTGATTTGCGTCCAATGGAATTCCCACAGTTGCTGATAATAAGGCTTCCTGGTGTCTTACGTTAAATTTCATATGGAAATAGCGGCAAATTTTAACCTAAAATTTTACTGAGCAGTAAGTGTGGGTACAGTATATGGCATTGTGTAAAGAACAACACCACCCGTGGCATTACCAAGCAGAACATATAACGTGTGATGAGTGGCACATATTTTGGACCCCTATTGACTGTTGGTCGCAGTTGCATCTGGATCCCCTGGTAGCTGTTGACTACGGTTTTTTTACCAAGTAGATCTCTTTTATAATTATGATTTGTTTGTTTCTGATTTTTGTCCAATTATGGATGAAAAGACGGTTGCCATGAAACACTTGTGACAAAGATGGTGTAAATAGATTTGTGTTCTTTTGTATAATTAGTTTATTAACCGCTCTAGAGATCTGGAAAACATTGTTCTCAATACCCCCCTGATAGATGCATATTGATCATTTGGCGAGATCAACTCAAAAACTAGGGATAGATAGGGAAATTGTATGTAGGCTGCACCCTGATTTCCTGAACAATTGCATAAGTTAAAGGAACCCACTACCTTGCAGGAATCATCATCATCATCACCATTTATTTATATAGCGCCACTAATTCCGCAGCGCTGTACAGATACCTCACTTACATCAGTCCCTGCCCCATTGGAGCTTACAGTCTAAATTCCCTAACATACACACACGCAGACAGACAGAGAGGGAGAGACTAGGGTCAATTTGTTAGCAGCCAATTACCTGCTAGTATGTTTTTGGAGTGTGGGAGGAAACCGGAGCACCCGGAGGAAACCCACGCAAACACAGGGAGAACATACAAATTCCACACAGTTGGGAATTGGTTGGGAATTGAACTCATGACCCCAGTGCTGTGAGGCAGAATTGCTAACCACTAAGCCACCGTGCAGGAGGGTGACCCGACAAAGCCAGTACTCCAGGCCATGTTTTGCTACCGGTTGCATGCTTTTATCATGCACAAATGCAAGCCTTACAGCGCCATTACTAGAACTTACATGATCAACATTTATCATTGTGATAATTAATTCAGGCACAAATAATAGGAAGTAGAGATGAAAAGAAAAGTTCTATATCACAAAATAATCAATTGCTTCTCTTAACCGACATTAATTGTGACATTCGGATGTTTTATAACGGCGACGTGCCATCCGTTGGCCTTTCTATTAATTTAGACGTCCCAGAAAAAAGATATTTTACATGAAGTCATCTGACCCAGTGAGCAGTTATTATTTCACTTGTGTTAATTTGTTGCACAACATTTACTCTCCAAGGAAAACGATTGTATCTGTTTACATGTGACCAAAAGGAAATAACATGACATACAATTAAACATAACAAACAAGAGTCACATTTTGTAAAAATATAATTACGTTCATGTGGCAGACTAATTGGAAGACGTAAGACAGTTAATTCTCTGTTACAGAAGAATTTCTTTTCACTTAGCTCTATCAAGCTCATTAGATATTCCCCGGATAATTCTCTTAAGTAATTAGATTTTAAAAGGATTTTCAACAGATCATAGCGAGTTCTTTGGGTGCCAGTGAGAGACTTTCCCCCTGGCCTCGCCAGCAGGACCGCCACGGATAACATCAAGGCAGGGAGTTAATAGGACAATTACTAAATAGTGGGTCTTTCTTTGTGTTACATTAATGCACTTAAGCTCAATGACTCTGCTGATGATTAAATATTAATACCGACAAAATATGAAAAGCATGATATGCAATCAAGCGGTGTTGTCTTAATTTTCCCAGAGTGGGATTGCAATTGTTTATGTAAATGCTCATTCATGTTTTTATGGCTAACTTTGAAAATACATATTAATTGCATCTGCTAACTGTTCCCTCGACAGGGTGGAATCTGGCGTTTCTTTTTTTGGAATACGTCAGACCACAGAGAAAGCAACAACTGACTGCAGATTATCATTCACCAGACGTCGTCTGGGAGCGTTATAAAAGTTACAAAACCCCAAACTGCTAAGTGAGTAAGTGAGTGTGTTATCTCAGTCACTACTATAAATATGCTGGTCGTTGAAGGGTTAAATCAACCCTTTACACCTAAAAGAGCTTCTAAACCTGTAACACAAGTTAACTTAAATAAAATAGCTTTTAATACGATTGATAGGTCTTAGCCTGGGATCACCATGGGGAAATGAAAAAACGCTGTGTTTTAGGAACTCCCTGAATTTTAGAGCCCTAGGCAAGTGCCTTACGTCGACAAGTGGCAGCGTCAGACCTGAGACCAGCACACCCTCACACAGATAACTGTGAGAGACCAGCACACCCTCACATAGATAACTGTGAGAGACCAGCACACCTTCACATAGATAACTGTGAGAGACCAGCACACCTTCACATAGATAACTACGAGTGACCAGCACATCCTCACATAGATAACTGCGAGTGACCAGCACATCCTCACATAGATAACTGTGAGAGACCAGCACACCTTCACATAGATAACTGTGAGAGACCAGCACACCTTCACATGCACTGCCTCGGTGTCATCCTTGAGTCCTCTCTCTCCTTTGCCCCTCACATTCTCTCTCTCACTAAATCCTGCCGCTTCCAGCTGCGCAGCATTGCACGCATTCGGACCTTCCTCTCCCAATATGCCACTAAAGCTCTTGTCCACTCTCTTATTATCTCCCGCTTGGACTACTGCAACCTCCTCCTTACTGGCCTTCCCCGCTCTCATCTCGCTCCCCTTCGCTCTGTACTTAATGCTGCCGCTCGGCTCATTTTCCTTTCTCGCCACTCCTCCTCTGTCTCCGCCCCCTCTACCAATCCCTCCACTGGCTCCCCATCCCCTACAGAATCGTGTTCAAGCTACTTACACTTACTTTCAAGGCCCTCTCCAACTCTACTGCTCCCTACATCTCCAACCTCATCTCCATTCACGCTCCATCCCGCCCTCTACGTTCGGCCAATGACCGTCGCCTCTCTTCCCCCCAGGTTACCTCCTCCCATGCTCGCATCCAAGACTTCTCCCGCGCTGCCCCCCTCCATTGGAACCAGCTCCCCCGCTCCATCAGAACTTCCCCCAACTTGCCCAGCTTCAAACGGGCCTTAAAAACCCACCTCTTCCTCAAAGCCTTCCAGTCCCCCACTTAACTGCCCTCCTTTCAGTCTTCCCCCCTCCCCCCTCCCACTCCTGCCCCCCTTCTGTCCCCCTCCTACCTCCCTCCTCATCGTTCTTCTCCCCACCCCCCTCCATCCCTGCCTCTGCTCTCCCCCTTTCCTCCTACCACCCTTGCGTCTCTGTCTGTCCCACCCTCCCCCTAGATTGTACACTCGCTCGAGCAGGGCCTCTTCTCCTCCTGTTCTCCACCACCTTAACTCTGCTCTCCAGCTCCTTGTCTCTTCCGTAAGGTCCTTCTGCTCCTCTTCCCCTCTCGCTACCCCGATGGGGGCCCTAACCTTTCATGTAGCTGTACTTTGAGCTCTGAGTTACTGTGCTTCTTGTTAACTGTACCGTGCTGTCTCACCCTGTACCGTATTTCTGTCTGTCCCTGTACAGTGCTACGGATAACTAGTGGTGCCTTATAAATAAAAATTAATAATAATAAATAATAATACCTGTGAGAGACCAGCACACATTCACATAGATAACTGTGAGGGACCAGCACACTCTCAAATAGATAACTGTGAGAGGCCAGCACAATCTCACATAGATAACTGTGAGTGACCAGCACATCCTCACATAGATAACTGTGAGTGACCAGCACACCTTCACATAGATAACTGTGAGAGACCAGCACACCTTCACATAGATAACTGTGAGTGACCAGCACACCTTCACATAGATAACTGTGAGTGACCAGCACAATCTCACATAGATAACTGTGAGTGACCAGCACATCCTCACATAGATAACTGTGAGTGACTAGCACACCTTCACATAGATAACTGTGAGAGACCAGCACACCTTCACATAGATAACTGTGAGAGACCAGCACACCTTCACATAGATAACTGTGAGTGACCAGCACACCTTCACATAGATAACTGTGAGTGACCAGCACACCTTCACATAGATAACTGTGAGAGGCCAGCACACCCTCACATAGATAACTGTGAGAGGCCAGCACACCTTCACATAGATAACTGTGAGTGACCAGCACACCTTCACATAGATAACTGTGAGTGACCAGCACACCTTCACATAGATAACTGTGAGTGACCAGCACAATCTCACATAGATAACTGTGAGTGACCAGCACAATCTCACATAGATAACTGTGAGTGACCAGCACACCTTCACATAGATAACTGTGAGAGACCAGCACACCTTCACATAGATAACTGTGAGTGACCAGCACACCTTCACATAGATAACTGTGAGTGACCAGCACACCTTCACATAGATAACTGTGAGTGATCAGCACAATCTCACATAGATAACTGTGAGTGACCAGCACAATCTCACATAGATAACTGTGAGTGATCAGCACAATCTCACATAGATAACTGTGAGTGACCAGCACAATCTCACATAGATAACTGTGAGTGACCAGCACACCTTCACATAGATAACTGTGAGAGACCAGCACACCTTCACATAGATAACTGTGAGTGACCAGCACACCTTCACATAGATAACTGTGAGTGACCAGCACACCTTCACATAGATAACTGTGAGTGACCAGCACACCTTCACATAGATAACTGTGAGTGATCAGCACAATCTCACATAAATAACTGTGGGTGACCAGCACAATCTCACATATGTAACTGTGAGTGACCAGCACACCTTCACATAGATAACTGTGAGAGACCAGCACACCTTCACATAGATAACTGTGAGAGACCAGCACACCTTCACATAGATAACTGTGAGTGACCAGCACACCTTCACATAGATAACTGTGAGTGACCAGCACACCTTCACATAGATAACTGTGAGTGATCAGCACAATCTCACATAAATAACTGTGAGTGACCAGCACAATCTCACATAGATAACTGTGAGTGACCAGCACACCTTCACATAGATAACTGTGAGTGACGAGTGCACCTTCATGTAACTAGATGATTAATAACATTTCAATTCCATTTGCAACGTATGGCTGGACATTTAGAACATATTCTCTGAATGCCCAGACCAGTAAATGACATACAGTAACACCACTAACATGTCAAACATAATGTTGCATCATGTGATTATTTTTTGCAATGCCTCACAGAACAGACCCAGCATTTCTAATATCTGTCATGTGCTCTAGGACCCAGCAATTCTCCACCCGGCATCCACGGTCACATAAATCTTGTGGCAAGGACGAGTTGGGCAGTAAATCACTTTCTTTGTGCAGAGTCATTATCATTACCAACTAGCGAGATGACCAGCGTGAAATACGCCATTTAACAGGAAAACCTAGTTTTACCCCTGGAACTATAAATGGATTAGAAATATGAGGAAAGGGACAAACATCACGTTTCTGATGGAAATATCTGACGCTGTCTGTTGGGGTCAGGTCACAGATGAAGGTTCATGAACAGAAGTTATTGTTTGGCCGACTCATTAATAGTTAAGAGATACAATTAGGGTCCAATGGTCCTCTTTACACCTGAATTCATGCAGGTATTCCTAAGTGACAAAAGATAGACATTGTCCTGTCCTATTTGTGATTCTTTTGATTGTTTACGTCAAAGTAACTATTGTGCTTCTTCTAAACGTGTTAATTGCCTTTGAATATCCTTAGATTTCGCTATAATGGGTTGTGTTATTCGTTATTATTAATAATACACAGATATTTACACAAGTTTTTCTACAAAGAAATTACACAACACTGTGTTTTACAATGTTATGAAATAGTGATTTTCTAATACTTTGTTTGATTAGCTTTTTTTTAAGAAAAAAAAGAGAAGCCCTCAATGCGAGATATTTGTGGCATTTTGCGACAGCTTACAAAATAGGAGGTGTGATTGGATCAGAGCGGCATTTATACATGTCAGGGAATCTGATTGGTTGCTATAGGCAACATCTCCACTTTTCAAACCCGCCGGAAAACTCTCAGCTTGATACATTTACCTCCTGCTTTAAAATAGAACCTGTAGTAAAAGTATTGTTACATTTGCCACTTTTTTGACATTCCAAAGATAAGAATTCAAAACACTTATCTTTTTATGGGGATAGTCCTAATAACACATTCGAGGGCCCACGAAAACTCAGTACTCTGTTATAGTAAAATGCAATTATGGAAAGGAAGGCAAAGGTAGGACAAGATATTTTAATGAAATGTAAGGATTAGAGAGGGTGCATTTAGAGGGCATTTTCTGGGCAGCGGGTGACACAATGCCTTATACACAGGTTGTTAGGAAGTGCCACTAATTGGAAGCCATTTTATTTGTTCTATACGATGGATTTCTTACCATCCAATGGCTTTTCATGTGGGTAAGTGCCTATGTATGAGTGAGACAGGTCAATATTGTCGAAGTCGTATAATTGGATGAACGAAAGTATATTGGTTAATATTGTTTTACCGTGCAAATGCGATCAGTACGCACGTAATACGTGGCACGGCGCGATAGCACGATAAAATACGCACACATACACTCGCACTCCCACATTCATTTATATATATATTTCATATTTATAATGGTTCCATTCCACAGTGATTTATGTGCAGACGGTATTTAGTTTATAGTTATATATATTAAGGTTATATGTACACTTTAGTGATATCAAAGGTTCGGGTTGCAGGTACTGTGTCATGTTTAGTATCATTTTAATCCCCTATTCATCAGCAGTTGTCCGGTTCATTCACCAAAGAGATCGCTCTTTGCATACTCTATTTAGCGATGATAGGGAATAAATGTTTAAAGTGATACTGACTGTATAATGCAAATAGACTAGTTGAAACTGGATTCTTGGCGGGAAAATCGGAGTGCATCCCCTGGAAAGCTGACCCCCACCTTTGGATATTTTGGTTTGAACTGGCCTATGACCTGCAGTACACTGGACCCTCCTGAAGCCTGGACCTATAGAAGCAAGCCACATCATCTGTATTGTTTTCTCTGTAACACTGAATGTATATATACAGCCCTGCTGGGACCAGCTAAATCAGTCATTCTCTGACCAATCTTCTGGACTGAAGTACTGTAAGCTGGTACCAGCGGAGCGCAGCTTAGCGCAGTGAAGAGCGCAGCGAAGAGCGCAGCGGTATGTATGAATTTGGTATCGGCTTTACTGTATTATAATTATGTATTGAACTGTTAAAACTTTCGCTTTTGGTAAATAAATCGATTGTGCTTTGGACCCACAAGAAATCGCTTAGACAATGCTTATTGGAAAACGATAAAATTACTTTAATTATATCTAAAAAATAAGAAAGCAATATGACTGAATTAATAGCCTTTGGGTCTTGTCACATGAGGTTTTTCTGCTTTAAAAAAAAATATGAGCGTTATTCTTACCATTTTCTGTTAACACTATCCAAGCAGATCTTTGCTGAGTGCAAATCGGGCACATGAGTGCGTCTACTTATCAACCTGCGCGCAAAAGTAAGATTCTCATTTGCAAGGGTAAGAGGAATCCCATGGACAGGGGTGAACCCTTCAGTGAGCTGCACATCATTCTCCTCTATTACAATGTAATTGTAAATTGCATTCCGTAATTTACTTAGGATTCTGAGCCACACATATCTATAGGTGGCGTGGCACCATGAATTTCATCATTTTGGGGGCGCTCACTGCGCTAGGAAATCTGGAAAAATTATCCAAAATTTGGATGTCCCCCATACATACCGGAAGAGTAGGAATACACCCCCGTCACTTGGCGTCGCCCGAGTGTATCACCAGGAACAGAGAGCCACAAATCTCTCACACAGTGCTGGTATAGGATAACTTTACTTTTGTATATTATTATTGTTATTGTTTATAGAAGGTGCCACCAAAACCCCCCAGCTTGATACAGGGGGGAGTGGAGCTTATTACAATGAGGTAGATGACCAGCAGTCAAAATGCAAATACCTCTGTACGCTCAAGTGCACAAGACAGGAGCATAGAGAGCACTGCCCGTAAGAGCTTACAATCTAATGGGGAGGGGCGAGACAATTATTATTATTAAATATAAACACACAGAATTTATTTTTATTTTTTTAAAAAGTACCAACCAATTGTAAGAAAAAGGTAAAATTCTGTTTTATTTGCCAAAAACTACAAAAAATACTCATGTATTATAAGAAATTACAGCCTTACTGTGAATAAAAGAATATTATAAGTCACCTCAGACACATTGCCCTATATAGAAACCCTTCTGCCTTTGTATGACCTTGGTGACTTTAATATTCTTGAATTTCACAGTATGTGGAACATTATACAGATATTAAAGTTCTGCTAACACAAAAGGTTCATGGGATTGAGCTCATTTTATTTATGAACTTTTATTTAAATATATTGTTTTCCCATAATTCCTTGCTGGCCATCAGTGTGCGATAATAACACCTTTCTGTTTTACGCCACCTCCAGAAATATGTTTGTCTTCTGCTCCCTTTTGTGATCTCTTTCCTAACAAGTTTACTCAGATATTGCTGTGATATTTACTCACTTCAGAGCAGTCTGTGAGATAATGAGTCTCAGTGCTGGCATTAACAGGGAACTCACCACATTTTACCTCCGCTCTCCCTAACAAACAGCAAACGCTGCACATTTGGCTTCTACGGATCACACGGAGACTGGATGACTGAATTTGGACAGATTGAGGCTTCCAGTATATGAGAATCTTGTTTATCTGCCAGTGTTTTTTTTGTACTAATAATTATAGTTGTTATAATGAATATCATCCCATTATATAGGTCTGGGGAAAGTCGTAAGGTTGAACAGTCTGATAGTCATAAGAATCTGTAAATCCCTTCACCTTCACTGACCCCCCCCCCCTTTAGTTCAAGCTGCCCCCCCCTCACCTACAAAGCCGTCACTAACGTTTCCCTTCTATACATCTCTGACCTCCTCACGGTGGCTCAGTGGTTAGCACTTCTGACTCACAGCACTGGGGTCATGAGTTCAATTCCCGACCATGGCCTTATCTGTGTGGAGTTTATATGTTCTCCCCGTGCTTGCGTGGGTTTCCTCCAGGTGCTCTGGTTTCCTCCCACACTCTAAAAACATACTGGTAGGTTCATTGGCTGCTATCAAAATTGATCCTAGTCTCTGTCTGTCTGTCTGTGTCTGTGTGTATGTTAGAGAATTTAGACTGTAAGCCCCAATGAGGCAGGGACTGATGTGAGTGAGTTCTCTGTACAGCACTGCGGAATCAGTGGCGCTATATAAATAAATGATGATGATGATGATACACCCCAGCATGACCACTTTGCTCCAACTCTGACCTTCAACTGTCAATCCCTCTAATAACCTCCCCTCTCCCAACTCCAAGACCTCTCTCGTGCTGCTTCCCACCTATGGAACTGTTTGTCTCATCTACCAGACTCTACCCCAACCCACCATCTTTCAAACACACCTTCAAAACCCAATTCTTCATGCTTGTCTACCTTATCCCATCTAGACCCACATGTCCACTGCCCCTGCTTCCTCCATCCACCATAACCATCCATGTCCTTTTGCTCCTACTGTCTGTCATTTTCCCCTCTCTCTAGAAAGAGGACTGGGTCCTTTCTACCCTATGTCTCATGTTCATCTACCTTATACGTCCCTCTAGCTGTAATTGTTAGCTCATGACTATCCATGTTTGTCGTACGATGCTTAATTGTGTTCATGTATCTGTTATTAAGTTTATTATATTAATTTATGTCATATCTGCATGATGATGATGGTGCTATGAAATCTAAACTATGATGATGATGTTGATAATGATGATGATATTGATGATGATAAAGATGATGGTGCTGATGGTGATGTTGATGATGATATTGATGATGATGATAAAGATGATGGTGTTGATGAGGATATTGATGATGATGATGATATTGAATATGATGAGGATGATGGTGTTGATGATGATGATGATGATAATGATCATGATGATATTGAATATGATGAGGATGATGATGTTGATGAAGTTGATGAAGATGATATTGATGATGATGAGGATGATCGTGTCGATGATGAGGTTGATGATGACAATGACGCTGATGATGATATTGATGATGATGATGACGCAGATGATGATATTGATGATGATGACAATGTTGATGATGATGATAATGATATTGATGATTATGAGGATGATGGTGTTGATGATGAGGTTGATGATGATGACAACGATTATGATGATATTGATGATGATGACGACGCTGATGATGATATTGATGATGATGACAATGTTGATGATGATGATTATGAGGATGATGGTGTTGATGATGAGGTTGATGATGATGATAATGATGATGATATTGATGATAATAAAGATGATGGTGTTGATTGTGATGATGATGATGATGATGATATTGATTATGATGAGGATGATGGTGTTGATGATGAAGTTGATGATGATGAAAATGCTTATGATGATATTGATGATGATGATGATGACAACGACGCTGATGATGATATTGATGATGATGACAATGTTGATGATGATGATGTTGGTGATGATTCTGCATTTTCTGTCTTTGAATTTTTCTTCTAAAGTAATTCTATTGTCACTGACTATAGTAACATTGTAACAGGAGCAGAGCTCAGACATCACATGCAATTAATTCTAGCACAATTCTTGCCAGTGTTCTCACCACATAACAGTTTATATGATTTAGAAGTCTTATTTTCTCTAATACAGTCTCGTTTTTTTATCTTTTAATTTCATTCGCCTCCAAATATTTTCCTTGTTTTACAATCTATCAGCTTATTTTATGTCTCATAATTATTGCAAAGTTCATTTGCTGTGACCCATTCAGTGAATAATCTGTGTGTAGAGCACAGGCAGATATCTGTTACGAGGGTGGGAAAATTAAGACTGGAAGGTCATACGTTTGAAAATAATGATTTAATGAAAGTTAATGAAAGTTAATTATAATTCTCAGGCACTGGCTGCACTCGGTAGCGTGGCTAGCGTGTGAAACAACGATCATTGTACGTATTATACGTCTTTTAATGGTTATCTAAAGAACACTAACCAAAGAGTCTTCTAACTGTGCAACTTTGTGTCACTGTGAGTGTATCAACCAAATATTTTATAGTTCATTATAGTTTACAAGCCCGGCCATGACTTAATAAGAGATTAATTTTAAAGACTCTACCCTCTCTGTTTTGCAATTATTCATGATAAAGGGGTCTTTGTCCATCAGATACCTGGCAGGAGAAGGGGGGGGGGGAAGAATGTTCGAATTGGAAACTATCCGTTAATGACACCCGATGTGCCACAAAATAAAGGGACTTTCTAAGCATTTTAAGGGCTGCAGTACTTAAATTTGTCTTATGTTGTTGATGGTTCTGGCAAAAATGCACAAGAGAAAGTAGTGGTAGTGTAGCCGTTCGCAGTGGGGGGGGGGGGGTATACCGAAGAGGTGATTTAATAAAGCATGTGACTTTCTGCTGGCCAGGTGGATCTGAGTTTGCCTCCGTCCGTCCTCTGCTGGGAAACTGATTTTATTTATTTGGACAAGATATAGGCAAACTCAGATCCACCAAAGTAACATACTTCAGTAAATCACTTGCCAAAATTTGATTACACACTTGGTTGCTGCCAACTCTCAATTGTTGAGTTAGGTTATCCCTGAGCTGCAAGATGAAATTCAGCGAGAAATTCAGCGAGTAAACTACCGTATTAACGGTTTTTACGCGCAAGTTTACCGTATAAACGGTAATAGTTTTAACGCTCTCGTTTTTTTGCGGTCCGGAGCAACAATTGAATACCCCCCCATGTGTATTACTCTCTCTGTACTGTGTCTCCTTGATTGCAGGGGGGGTCATATATCAAATAGCAGGAAGACATGAGTAAGAATGATGACGTTTCATTCGGGTTTCACATAGCAAACATTAATAAGTTGCAACATTGTTACCTATACTCTATCTGTTATTGGACTAACTCGTTTCCTGGACCACAATGACCCTGTAATATTACCGTCTGCCAAGACTGCGTAAAACAAAGACTAACGTCTACACTTATAAAGGAGGATGGAACAAAACAGTGCGAGATGAGCAAATGTCTTATTACTCACATATTTATTAGCCAAACAACTTTTTTATTCTTTTTCAATATGAACAATCCCTTCCTCTACCTCGAATGTTGCCTTGTAGGTGTAGTATCTAGCGTTGCCCTAATTCTGAATTTAATAACTAGGACACCTATGTGCTCAGACCTTCACATCAACCCCATATGTAATCAAAGGTCTCAAATAAGGTGAAACAGTTATTGGAACCTATTTCCATTCATGTACTATTTCCACTTGGGTGCCCCAGAGTTATGAAAACATAAGCATTGTGGATTATAGAGTTTGGGTAGAGAAAGGGAGATTATCCTGGAAAATAGGGATACGTGTATTTGTTTTACATCATGTTACTTTAATATAGCAATGTTTCAGTATTTTAAGTAAACAACCATATCGAATAACTTTATGTCAACATAGATGGGTGTTTTAGTTACTTATTATAATTTTGGGTAGTGTGGTGGATACAGTTACTAAATATAAGTTTTAATCAGAAAATCTATTGGCTGTGTATTGTTTGGTAACATGTTTATTGTATTCATATATGTCATATCTGTGCAACGCTTGTACGATCCCAGCATATCATGCGGTTGAGCCTCAGCAAATGAAAATTAAGTGGTTTATTATAAATGGGATAACGTGCCCCTTACTGTACATTATAAGAATATTATAAGTCACACGTGACTACAAATAGATTACGGACACAGGTGTCGAGGTGACATCTAATATCTGTAATAATTTAGAGGAGGGAGTACTTTATTCCGTATACCACACAAGTTTTCTAATGAACATTGAGGCGTTGACATAAGAACTCAAGGTTAATAAGCGAACTCACTGTTTATACAGATATTATATACAGGAGTTTATACACATATTAGTAACACTTGTGTTACACCTCCGTTCTGCACAAGATCTAAGTCTCTCTTCCACTCTCATCACTTCCTCCCATTCTCGGTTACAGGACTTTTTCGAGCTGCACCCACTCTGTGGAATTCCCTCCCT